>NC_141086.1:36596067-36598567 GCF_041138505.1 Cibotium barometz
ACATCCCCTAGAATTGTGTAGTAAGGATAAGCTTTCCTTGTAAGTCTTTGCTTCTGTTGAGGGAAGTATCCTGTATCTAAATAGTGTCGAACATCTTGGAGCAGCTCAGGCAACCTGTATGCATTAATGTAAGAATAGCTACTATGAAAAAAGCCAAAGTTTTAGTGGCCAATTCATCAGCCTTTTGATTATCCTTCTCGTTAACATACACAAATTTACAAAACTCAAAAGTTTCTTTTAACTCCATTGCCCTTTTATACAATTCTTGGAGATTAGGACTCTTTGCCTTATATTCTTCTTTCATTTTTCGGATGACCAATTGCGAATCCCCTCTAACCTGTACCTCTTTAATTCCATCTTTTATGTAATCTTCTAATCCCCAAATTGATGCATTGTACTCAGCCACATTATTTGATATAGCCTTTGGAATTTTCTTACCCTTGGCCCATACCTCTTTTCCTTCTAGGTCAAATAAAACTATCCCCCCAGTCCTACATTGCCTGGAAGGGCTAAAGGCTCCATCAAAATGCATAGTGAAAGCAGTTGGTGGTGTCTCCAAATCTTCATATACTTCTTCCTTTGTTCCTGTTCCTTCTTCCTCTTCCTTCCTGGTAAGCAAATCTGCAAGAGAGGCCCTAGTGGTGTTTTCTGTAATAAAAGTGAAAGAGAATTCTTGAAGCTCACAAATCCACTTTGCAAACTTCCCTCTTCCTTCCTGGTAAGCAAATCTGCAAGAGAGACCCTAGTGGTGTTTTCTGTAATAAAAGTGAAAGAGAATTCTTGAAGCTCACAAATCCACTTTGCAAACTTCCCTCCTACTACAGGATTGGGTTTACGGACCAAGAATTGTAAAGAAGGTTGAGATGTGAGGAAGAAAAAAGGACGAGGTAACAAGTATGACGACCTGAACTTCTTTATTGCAAAGACAAGAGACACACCATCTTTCTCCATTTCACCATACCTCTCCTCGGCCTCAGTGAGTTGTCGGCTTGCATAATACACTGGTTGCATATGCCCTTGCTTTGCCTTTTGCAAGAGTATAGCACCCACTGATTATGATGAGACAATTGGGTTCACATAAAAGTCCTTCCCCTACCTAGGAGACTGCACAATTGGACTTTGACTCATGCATTCCTTGAGCAAACAAAAAGATTGAATTTGATCGGGGCTCCATTATTGGAAACAAACGTTCTTCTTTATCAACAGATTTATAGGATACATCTTCTCAGAGAACATGTCAACAAAGCGTTGGTAATACTTTGTTTTACCCAAAATCCTCCTTACCTCCCTTACATTGGTAGGTGGTGGGAGGGCCACAATTGCCTGCACCTTCTCAGGATCCATCTCTATGCCTTCTTTTGAGATAACATGTCCCAAGAGAACCACCTTCCTTCATGCCAAGCCGCATTTTCTAGGATTAAGACACCCTTTTGCATCATCAATACTTTGCAAGGCCGACCTGAACTTTTCCAAGTGATCCATGTGGCTTGAATAAATGCAAAAATCATCCAAAAAGACCCTTATAAGTTTTCCCAAGTAAGGTGCAAATACCTGACTCATGAAGCATTGAAAAGTTGCTGGTGCATTGGTCAAGCCAAATGGCATCACCCTATAGGCATACAGTCCCCAAGGGGTGATAAATGAGGTTTTCCTTTGATCTTCTTCACACAAATCCGGATTTGAAAGTATCCAGAGTATCCATCACAGACACGGAATACAACTCATGAGACGACCTGCAGTTTGATCCAAAATTTCATCCTGAAATGGTAGAGGATAATAATCCCTCTTTGTGCATGCATTTAGAGGGCGAAAGTCCACACACACATGCCATTTTCCACCCTTTTGGGAGTGACTACAACTGGGGAAATCCAAAATCTCATCTTGAAAGGGTAGAGGATAATAATCCCTCTTTGTGCATGCATTTAGAGGGCATAAGTCTACACACACACACGCCATTTTCCACCTTTTTTGGGAGTGACTACAACTGGGGAAATCCACTCTGAATTCTCTACTGGAAAAATAAATCCAGCTTCAAGCAAATTAGTTACCTCATTCTTAAGCACCTCCGCTTGCACTACTCCCAAACACCTTAGCCGCTGTACCACTGGCTTACTTTGGGGCTTGAGATCAATCTTGTGCTCTACTAGGGTAACTTGGCGTACTTGTGAGTAGTTGTTTGCAAAAAGGTTAGGAAATCCATCCAACATTTTTAAGTAATAGGCACAGAAATACCACATACATCCACTCCCAAATTCCTGACAATTCCTAAGGTTTTCACCCTAGTATTATCAGCAAGTTTGATTGGAATGTGGACTCAGTATGAAGAGTGGCCTCCTTCTTCAAAGCATACGAAGAGCCTCTTTAAAATTAGTGGGATCTTTGCTAAGAACTTTTCCATGCAAGCGGGGATCCAAAGCCATGATAGACTTGCTCATCTTAAGGTGCTCCATTGCTAAAGAACTCTTTGAATCTCCCAGAGAAGGTGAAAAAGAAGAAGCAA